>NC_056750.1:578518102-578540602 GCF_019279795.1 Protopterus annectens
CTGTGCCCTTCCTCCAGTAAAACCAATACTCTATAGCTAGTGTAACCTTTTATAACACATCTACATGGCCTTGATAATTACCCAGTTTTAGCCATATCCCTGATAACTATGACTGGTTAGCTACAGGCAGGTTAGCAAAGATCCTAACTGTGCATACTTACTTGTCCCAACCCAGAGCCAAGTGGTGTACGTGAGTGAGCCCTCTGCTACATTGGGAATTAGTCTGGTACATCTTTATACAGCATTCATCCATTTGTTGAACGTGCGTAAAATAACCAGAACAGATTGAAGAATACAACAGAATAAGGCTGTCCAGTGCCTGCTCACCAGCTGGTTCCATCCCTTTACTAGCCATGTAAAACTCTTTGCAGTTCATATGCCAAAATAATGTATTTGGCCACTTCAAATGTACAGCAAAAACAGTCAAGATATAATTTATTTATTTATTGACATTTGTTTACTGGGAAATTCCGACTGGACGCAGGTCCTTTTTCAGCGGATGCTCAGGGAGAAAAGCTCCACATCATGTACATGATACAGATACAAAGTTGCAGCAATAGTAAACAACATTACAGGTTGTTGGTTTTAATACAATAACAAGATATTGATTATCAACAGTATATACAGAAAATGTTGCAAGTTAAATAGTTTCTTGTCATTTATAATATTAGTAACAACGTTGTCAGACAAGATGTTAAAGTATGTAAAGACAACTAGCTATTTCTAACTGTGGTTAGTAGTGGCCGTAGTATAGTTGGGCTAAGAGTCTAGGTGGGGGAGAGGGGTAAGGGTGGGGGTGTTGGTCTGGATCAGAACAAGGACAAAGCCAGTGCAAATTTAAGTGGAATTTGAGTGCAGTCTTCAAAAGGCTGCTGGAAGGTAAAGTAATTATAGAGGGTGGAAGACTGTTCCAAAGTTTAGATATGGTACATGAAAATATGGCTTCTCCTACTGAGTTTTTGGGTTTGATAACAGTGAATTGATTTTTGTTGCTTGATCTTAGGGGCCTAGTAGAGTGATAGGGTTAGAGAAGGGTTTGAAGGGAAGGGATATTAAGGGGGTGGTTAATAAGTTTATGAGCGAGGGTGAGTTGATTAAAGTGAAGGAGTTGTGGGAGTTCTAGCCAGTTTAGTTCTTTAAGGGAGATACAATGATGGCTGCGGTAGGAGGTTCCAGTGGCAAATTTAGCAATTTTGTTGTAACAAGCATCCAGCTTGTGTAGGTTTGTCTGTCTAAGGTTGGTAAGTATGGGAGATGCATAGAATAGAGTGGAGATTAGCTGGGAATTGGCTATGGAGAATCTTGAACAAATTTTAATTTCAGTATGATTGTTGTTGATAATTTCTCTACATTTATCTATCTGTCTATATATATATCTATCTATATACATATATAAAAATTGATACATATATAAAAATACACACACACACACACACACACGCACACACACATATCTCAAACACTGAAACAATACCAAAAACCTTAAAATAAAAAAAAATGTGTACATTAACACACTATTAGAAATTCTGTTATATAATAAAAAACAAGACAAATGAAAGCTGAACAAACAGAACCTCCCTTCCTATAAGTGCAGTCTGTCACCACTATGCCATGTTTGATCATAATCTGGAAACTCTGGATGCTCAATTACTTTATAACCTCTGGGTGGAGCTGTTCTGGCTAACTGAATAATTAGTCTCCTTAACAGCTCCAGTACTGCTGGATTTCTTGCTCCTAACTCTCTGATCCTTCAAATAATAATCAACCTATGGTTGTGTAACTATACTAAGTGCAAATGCATAATACGCCCTTCAGAATCTTGGATAATAGAAACCATTTCAACAAAAATCCAATATTGTTCATCCTCAGAGGAATAATCAGCAAATGTGGACAACCATCTTTTGGAAAGGCACATCCCAACACAGGGCATAATTGATGTATCATAAACCTGGGACAGCTCTCCACAATATGTTGTAAACGACTAAGCCCAAGGTTACCACTATCCCAATGTATGACTGATCTGACAGCTGCACTACTAATGAATGTATGAACCAAAATTTAAATTTGGTTAAAACCAGACAAAAATGGAAATATATAATGTCTAGAACAAAATTACCTAATTTACACCAAGTAAGCACTGTAAGCCCTCCTACAACTGCATTTAAAAACCTCAACAGCCTGCCCTTTCCATGCTAAATTAGTAGTTTTACCTTTACAAAATAAATAAGAACTTTTACTAAAAGTAGGTAAACCTTGTACAGTAAAGTATCTCTTTAAAATAGACCCTAACTGTTGAAGAGAAATGAACTGATCTCCTGGTAGCTTAAATAACAGATCACAAAATGTTAGTCCCACTGTTAAGAATTGTAATGTCCATGCCCAATGCAATAGGCATGTGAGGGGACACCTGTGACTGTCCATCTAGGCTCTACGTATTCAGACAACAGCTGCTCCTTAGGTCTAAGCCATATAGTGCAGTAACTGCAAGAGTTTGCTGGCCCATGACAGCAAAGTGCCCCATATTGTACAAGTCTAATAATCATTTGCTGGCTTGTGTAAACCCAGTGTCACAGATTGCAACATAACTTTGCCTTTGGGGTCACAGATTGTAACATAACTTTGCCTTTGGAGTCACAGATTGTAACATTACTTTGTCTATGGGGTGTGTCTTGTCCACAGATAAACCCCTCACTCTTTCCCCACCTTTTAAAAGTCTAAGGATGGTCTGATGTTTAGTATCAATGCCAGCTAACGAATGGACAGTAAACAAATACAGACAGACCATACTGCATGATATTGTCGGTACATCTGCAACAGATAATGCGAAGACACTGATGCCTTTTGATTGTTGGGAACTTGATATAAAGGATGAAGACTTGCAATTTCCATTGAAAGTGGCCATCTCATACCTTGCACCAATGACTGACTTAAGAACTCAGTGCACCATCTTCTCCTGTCAACAAGACTCGTTGGGGTGATGATTGTGTGATATCGGTATGCCTTAGCCACTACCTGTCCGGAAAACTAACCTCAGGCAAGGCTAACAGCAATACCATTGTCTGCCTGGAACCAGTTTGGAAGTAAAAGTCACGTTGATGCGTACACTGCACAATACTAAAAGTTGCAAAATGGACTGTACCCTTAGGGACCAAGACATTTTCTTAACTGAAACCAAAACCACTGCCTGGTTATCCAAGTGAAAAATCACTCTCTTGTTTATGAATTTATCTGCCCAAACCATAGTGGCCACACAAATTGTCAATAGTTTATGAAAAGTGATGTACTTTCTCCTGCATGCTGTCCATGAATTGAGCCAGATGGTAGTAAACCAGTGACTGTCCAGGAAAGCACCCATACCATAACTACCGGCAGCATCTGTGTAAAAGCAAAGTAATTCTGATGAAATTTACACCATTACAACTGGCCAGAAGAAAATAACACAACTGAAGATCCTCTCTAACTCTCATAATGACTGTAAATCAGTCGTGGTATTCACTTCCTCTCTCTTTCTCTTCCTCTCTTCAGTCCTTCATTTTTTGTTTATAAAAGTTATGTTCATAAGGAAACTTTTTTTTTTTTTTTTTTACCTTTTTGGATGTGTCTTGCTGTTCCTGATAAGGCAATGCTCTTTAATTTGTATTGTTAATGATTTTGTGCTTGCAATCCTGGTTCCTGTTTTTATTTTTTTTAGCACATCCTGAGTCACTGGCAACATAAGCCGACAACATGCAGACTCGATGGAGGGCATATATTTATCTAAATCCTTTCATAGATGGAATGCACATGTTTGAAAGACATGTTCAACAGTTTTCAAGAAGGTGGCACAGACCGCTGCATAGTATGTCAATTTGCTCACGTGCTTCACTGAGAATCAATTTAGAGATATACAGATGCTAATACACTGACAATGATTAATTATCTGGTTTCATTTACAAATTCTGTGAACATTTAAATAAGGACCAGCATGTTATACAATGTATTTTTTTTAAGAAAACATATCTTTTGCAAACTCTGACTGATGGGATTCTACTTTACTTTCTGACTGAAAGCGTTCCTCCCCTGCAAGAAAGAGAAACAGATAGGCCCCTACTGACATTTATTTTTTTAGAAAATGTAAGAACGTATAATCACACACACACACACACACACACACACACACACACACACACACACACACACACACACACACACACACACACGCACACACACACACACACACACACACACACACACACACACACACACACACACACACACACACACACACACACATAATAAAAAAAGAAAAACATATGTTTAGCTAGGAAAAGATTTAAAACACCAAGACACATATAAAACAATCAATATAGTGTATTAAAGTATATATAAAAAGTCAGCAAACCCAAGAAGGTGGTTTGAATATTATTCAGGGTGGACCTAACGAGAAATCCAGAGAGTGGGGTAGTCCTTTGCATGTGACTTCAGACATCCATGCATCCTTTAATAGTCCCATACATCCATAAATTACCTAGCCTTCTGGGAATTCTTGCTTAGGCAAAGACAGTGGAAGACTCTCATCTGGAGCACTGTTTACACCTTTGGATACGTCTTTGTGCTAAGAACCCAAACTGAACTTTGACAAGTTAATAGAAAGCAAAAAGAAAGATGCCCAGTCTGTGCCTCAGCATGCAGATACATAGAGTGAAAAGGCAGACAGGGAAATTATCTAAACTTTTAAGCACCTCACTTACATCGATAGAGTCAAAAGTGTTGCATATTTCAGAAAACAGATGTGTGAGAAAAGAAAGATACAATTTGAAAATGCAAGGTGGGTGGTTCAAGAGTGCCATTATTTCAAAGAAAGGGTGGTAAATTACTAAAGCAGTTATAAGAAAAAGTATTCTAATCAGAAACAGCAACAAATTTCAAAGTGTGCATGGAAAAAGTGCAACATACCATAGCACTTGTTTATAAGAGGTGAGATAAAATAAAATGCCAGTTAAACATCATGTGCAGATTTTCCATTAACTATGAAGATGAGCGTAAACGCAGATTAGTGATTCTTATGTTCCATAAGAATTTATGTCTCTCTATATCTTAAAATTGTTAATGAAACAAGCACCATACGTAAATTGTCAACAACAATAAAATGCCATGGTGAAAGAAAGACTGCATTTGTCAGTTCAGCAGAAATTCTTGGCAGGTCGAGAGTATCAAGCTTTTTATTGTTATGTGAGATGTCTGTGTAGATTCATAAATAGTGGTATGTGAATGCAGATCAAGTGAAACATGGAGGTTTTTAACCTTAATGTCAGACTCATACCACTCTGTCCACACAAACCCACAATTAAGGTCTCCTACAAACCAAGTTATTTTGTACAGTTTAGTTAAAACCGCTATGACTCAGTCATAACGTGCTCATGTTTGACTAACTAAAACAAAACAATAATAATCAGAGATGCTTTTTTTTTCTTTTGAATTGCTGGTCATCACTGGTGACCATAGGATAAAGCAAATATTTGTTTTAAGTAAACATTTGGAATGAGAAGAGGTGTATGAGACATCAACAGTATAGTTGTTACTGCACCTACCAGATTGTGATTTAATTTAGTCAGTAACCAGTGAATGTAATTATGAAATTAAGCAGTGCATTTGGCTGGTAGGTAATACGTGGAATAAAGAACACAGACCATATATAAATGGTGGCTTATACTATGAATTCCACATTGATCATACCTCTGAATGTGAAGACATTGAAAATGGAACAAGGGCCCCTGAAATATATGAAAATCAATCTAATAACCTGGACATCTAATTAGCCTAAATTCTGAATACCGAAGAGCACACAAATCACCCCAGTTCTAGTCAGAATACAGGATAATACTCAGAAACACATTTAAAAATGGAACATGACAAAAATGTTGGAAAAATATACGTATATTATCACTGCCTCACAAGATCATTTATTTTTGATTCAGAAAAAAAGGAGTTGTAAGATTTATGTCCACTTTCTTTAAACTATTGTTGACATTAGTATATTGGTCATGGGTGTAGTTTTCTGTGTACCGGACAGCTTCAAAAATCACATGTGATGCAGAGATTCAGAAAATTATGCCATGGCGTAAATCAAGCCTGAAATTAGGGACATATCTTGAAAAATAGGAATGTTCTTCCAAACAGGGGCAGTTGACAGGTTAGATACTGACTGAGATGTATGGAAAGTTTGTATTTCAAATGCACATAAAAGTAAGATTCATTGTGAAATATAACATCATTGGAGTTACATTTGTGCAGCATTAAGTGACAGCATAGTGAGCGACTGTTGTGTTTAATACAAGCTTGGCTGAGCCTGTAAACACCGAAACCACCAAACTGCAGTCTGAATGAATGGTGCAAACTGATGATACTAGTGATCCAGCCATGTGTGTGTGTGTGTGTGTGTGTGTGTGTGTGTGAGTGCATGTATGTGCGTGTGTGTGTGCATGTATAATATCCTGAAATGAAATCCATTCAGATAAATCGGATATATAAATTCTCAACTATCATAAAGTCGGGATAATCATGCTGCATTATCACTTATTGTCATTATCTGGAAATCCTAAAAGATATTCTGAGGTTTTCAGTCCAGTCAGGATACTGAGTGACTATAGCAAGCATACAGAACTATATTCAGTCTGTGTTTTAGTGTAAGTGGGCTGTTAAATCCCATTTCTCTCAGTAAGTAATTAGTAAGGTGATTTGAGTATGTTAGTACCAGTGGACTGATGCTCAGCTGTAAAATACCACTGCTGTGTCATGTGTTTACCTACAAGATTATTTACATATTGATGAAATGAATTTAATTCTTCAATTATAAGAACAGGTAATCTATTACAGAGCTTGAAATATTTATTTTTCATTATAAATAAGGGATTAGAGCATTCATTCTTTAAGTTATGGTATCTCAACGTTATAAAGTACTTGCTGAAAGTGAAAAGCAGAATAGTGTTGTTTTGGTCACAATGTCTCAAAAACAGATAAGAGAAATTTGATGTTTTATTTGTCACTTGCTCAAAAAAATTGTATCATACAAAGAGTACCACTGATTTCATGCAGCTCGAATATCAACAGAAAGTTATTACTAAATTGTCAAATAAAGGCAGCTAGTAAACCACTTTCTTATCATTAAATGAGCTGTTTCACCCATGAATACAATACGCTTGTGTTAAGGGTCATGACAAGATCAGCAATTATTCTTCTTTGTATGAATCCTTAGAGACATTAACTCTATAATGAATTTACCCGTATATCGATCAACCAGGTCTGGCAGATGATTAGATGCTCTTACCATATTTCTGTTATAAAAGTTTATTGTTCATTAAGTATTCAGTCTCTGTAGCAGATCGTCTATTACTGGCAGGGACAGCTGGAGTGCAAGTTTACACGTACTGTGCCAGTGGCAAGAGTGAGGATTGAGAAGAGAATACAGGAATCTTTATACCAAAAATGGGAACTGATGTATAAAATGGAAGGCAACACTACATAGGAAGGGAAATCATGCACGAAAAGGACTGCTCTAAAATAAATACCAAAGTGCTTTAGAAATATTTAGACAAAAATATAGAATTGTGACAAATACATTTCAACCTATATACAGAAGGTGACGCTATATCAAAGTAGGGAGGGAGAGGCACAGAAATATTTAGCTTAGAAAGGTGGTGAAGCATGCACAGCTGACAGTGGAAAGGATTTTTGCACACAGTAAACAGGAACAGAAATAAATTAAATGTATAGAAGGAGATTATATACAGGACATGACAGAAGAATAAGATAAAAGTTACCTAAATAAGTACAAGTGTAGCTACTAGTCAGCACTCCAGGGTACAGAAAACTTGATTCCTTAAAGAAGGGTAGACTAAAACCTTTATGGACTACATTCCTGTCAGTATTGTACACTTAGTTGAAAAGCTATTATTGCAACACTAACTGAGCGCTAGTTTCATATGGGGGCACTGCCAGAGATAGTTTGCTTCCCCAAAAGGGCAGCAACATTGGACTTAATTACATTAATTAGCAGAATGTGGACATAGCTGTGCGAGATGTTCTCCTGGCACTAATATGAGACTTACAGTTCTCATTGAGTTTTTTTTTTATCATATAAGAAAGTCAAATTCCTGATGTTGATCATCATGGTGTGATATCTTCTTGTCATTACCTCGTTTGCAATCGCAAACGTCCAGTATAACACCTATAAGTATTATCTTGGGCATAATATTTCTAGCTTCATTTGTAAACTTTCCTAAAAAAATGTCATCAATAAGTCATTACCAGCAGAAATCATTATAAAGAAGTATATTTCACCATTGTAACCTCCTGAGAACACAGTATGAAGACGCATGCACTTTATTTAGCTGTGAATCAGATGAATCCTTTCATTAAAAAAAAAATCATCCTACCTTAAAGTGTTTTTTTTGTAACCATTTGAAATGCTTAGACCTGCATGAGTGAGTCATGAAACACAGATTGAATGACAAAAAAAAATGGACTTACATATATTAATTCGGAGATGGCCATTTCTCATAATATTCCCTTTTCTCCGAGGTATGGTGAGCTCAACATCAGTATGCATCTCATTCACACCTATAATGCCTTTTTTTGTATCCTTCCAGTTAACAGACATAGTACTTATGGTGCCCTGACCTTTTCTGGGAGTTGCTTTTTTTAACTAAGTGACTTACCAGTTAATAATAGGCAGTATTAGAAAGGACAAAGTATAATTAACAAAATGTCACCAAAGCTGTTAATCTAGAATGCCCTGCAGTAGAGAAATAAATCACTGTTTGCTACTTATTATTTATATTTTCATATTTATGTTGATAAACTAAGAGACTTGTATCCATTTGAGGGGTATGGTGTTAAATGCCATGGTGGGATATATAGGAAAGTTAATTGCCAATGTCCATTTACATGAACATGAGTACACCAGGGGTGGTTCACCAGAACAGAAGCACCTGACAGAGGCTGAAGAGTTTTTGTTGTTACTGGCCAGTAAGACAGACCCTTCAAACAAGTTAATGGTTTTGATTGCATGCCAGCCTGGCGATGTGACTCATGGGTTTACATGTGATGCACTGAGTTAGTACTGCCAGTACTACTCTAGTGTGACATATACATGTGATGCACTGCGTTAGTACTGCCAATACTACTCTAGTGTGACATATACATGTGATGCACTGAGTTAGTACTGCCAGTACTACTCTAGTGTGACATATACATGTGCATGCAGTTAGAACTGATGTGCTGTTAGAGATCTGCTCCTCCCATCAAATAGAAACCTCTTGCAACATCATGTTGAATAAGGCACATGTTACTAAGTATTGTATATCAGTATTTAGTATGTGTCCCATTGTGCAGACCACAGATGAACAGTACAACCATGCAGATGTTAGCTCACATTGCTGCCATATGTTTAAGTATTCACAGCTTCCTTTGGCAGTCTGATCAGCACAGATGAACAAGAGACGTCTGCTGTCAGCAGGCCTGTTGTTGCTGACAATGATGGTCTCATACTGGCTGAACACAATTAAGCTGTTTGTGACACTCCATGGGGAAAGAACACCCATATTCACAGGTACAGAAGAATTTGTGGTGGTCAGTTCTGAGTGCACAGCCTCATGAGGCCATCAGATGCTTCACTTGTATTCCACTGGATTCAGGATTTGACAGGTATGCTGAATCTGAAGAAGACATCCCCAACATAGAAGAGACATGTGCAGGAATCCAACACCATCATGACTCCCATACTGTCTCTGATATGCAAACAGTACTCTGAACCTTTCACCAGATGTGCAAGTCAGTGATGCAGGTGCAAACAGCTTCTATTCACAGAACTTTGGAGCTGGTAAGTGTGCACTGTAACATGGAGGACATGCTTCAACTCCACGCTCATCTTCAGCATTAGCACAATGAGCCAGTACTGCTACTGGAGTATTAGCACAATCAGTCAGTACTGCTACTGAGGTTATTTCTAGTAAATATTGTCACTATGGCTGTATCAGTGTGACAAATTAAGAATTCCCTCCAATCTAGCATGTTATCTGTGGCATGGTGGTGTACAGATATGGGAGGTATATGGGGTGTCTCGTAGCAGAGTGTTACACAAGCAGCATCAATGTTACTTGCTGGCATATGACCTGCTACCCTTGGTTGCAGTCAGAGCCACACCTCAGCCGCTATCCATGGGTGGGGTGCTTTCTGAAACTGGTCTCACAAGATTTCAAAGTTCTACCCCATTCCTACCATGGGAGTATTCAGCACTAGCATGGGTAGCTAGCATAGTGCATGCTGCCAATAACTATTGGTACACCTTTCCAAATTATCTTCCATTACCTTTGCACCCTACCCTACACTGCAGTATTTCTGTCATCTGTCATTGTGATCCACAACCTGTGTAACTGATGATGACTGTGCACTGCTCAGACCCACCCAGTACATGTTTGTTGATGCCTGATACACAGTGTGGTAAAGCAATGCACTTCCTATTCCCCTGCAGAGCCTGAATGTTACACAGCACAGCATTTTATCTTGTGTTGCCTATGTAATGGCACATTGCTCTGGACAAGCTGCCACTGCTTATCCAGTGCTGCAATGCATTGTACCCAACTCTATCATGGCTTCTGCTCTGGTCTTGTATTGTCTTCCCTTGTATCTTCTTCCTGCCTTTCTGCTACTGCTGCATATGGACTGCTATAATATGGTTTTATATATGCATACAATATATGTATATGATATGGATTGCCATAATATGGTTTTGTCAGATGTCTCTACCTATTTTCTCAATATATATCATGTAGCATGGTATGTACTACAAATATTTTGCGCTTATTTCTCGACTATGTTGTAGTGTCCCACCAGAGTTGCCTCAACAGCAGAATCTACTCTTCGGTAGCTTAAAGTTTCTTTCTTGGATATTCCTTGTTTCTGCATGTGACATTTTGTCTGACATTTGTCCCACATTCTAAACTAAGAAAGATTCTAGAATAACAGGATTAGTATTAGCATGCATTTTCTGAAGGATATGAAGTCTCAGGAACGTATCCAGCATAATCCGCAACATACAAGCTACAACATTATCTGTGACATGCACCTAACCTGATTGCTAATCACATGCATAGACTATATATATGTGTACCCTTCTACAAGATAACCATGTGGGAGCTTTCATCAGAGTAACCACTGGACAGGCTGAAGTTGTACCATATATATTAAACATATGAACTCCCTAGATGGTGTCCACCATGGGCATACCTCTCAATATCTTAAAGCAAGAAAGCTGGACAAAGCTTAAAATAATGGGAAGTAAAGATCCAAAAATAGGGACAGCTTTTAAATATTTCTAAATTTAGAAAGTTGCAAGAATAGCAAATCTGTGCTAGCATGCATTTTCTAAAGGATATGAAGCTTGAAACTGAAATAAATGTAATTATTTAGTGACTTGAATCCAAAGTGATTGCCAAAAAAACACAAATTTAATGAGGAACAGACCAAAAATAAGTGGCAAAAATCTGGACATTCTACAAAAATCTGAACAGATCAGAGATATGCCCATGGGTCACTGTGAGCTCCTTGCAGCTGAAATGGTCAATGCTACATATAAGTTAGTGTCCACAACAGTGGACATATCACCTAAACCCCTTGATTCTTCCCATGTGCTATAGAGTTTGACAAGGACAAATCCTATATCTCCTGTGACACATAAGCAGCCAACTAACTGCTGCACTATGTGGTGATGGTGTGAGAGTCACTGCCTGTATCTTCTCCATTAATGTGGGTAGCACAAAAAAGTAACACTGCCAGCACTGTCTGTTTTGCTGATATTATTTTTTGAACTATCAGGCATGTTCATTTTGCTGTGGGACTCTTAGCCGCATGCCATTCTGACATCAGCACTCTAAACCGCATGCCTTTCTGTCATCAGCACTCTTCACCACATGCCTTTCTGACATCAGCACTCTTCACCACATGCCTTTCTGACATCAGCACTCTTAGCTCCACACCCTTTTGACATCAGCAGTTTATGCTCATCCCTTTTCTCAAGCTGCTTCATGTACATCACATCCACATCTTGTAATATAAGGGTTGACTCTGCAATATGGAAATTTGACCAGGATAATGGTGAACTTCCCTTGTCTCCCATTCCCTAGTGCAGTGGTGGCTGCGAGGAGATTGGAGAAACATGGGCATAACTATGGAGGAAGGGAGTGAGATGGAGTGAGAGAAGGAAGAAGGTATTGTGGATTCAGAAATAGTGATGACAGTGAAAATAACATGAACATCAGCTTCAGAAATGCTCTCAGAGAAATAGACAACAAGATATAGGAGAGAAGGCAGCCTCAGAATATCTAAGAGAAGAGTGACAAGCAGCCTGAATTTCTTAGCCCTATAATTCATGCCCAATTTTTGATTAGTTTTTTTATGATGTTGCTGATATATAGGTCAAACTTAAGATTGTTGTCAATAGTTACATCTAGCAGTTTTGTACGTGAAACCACACTGACTGAAATATTGTTCAGAGAAGTAATAGCAAAGCTAGAGGTATCTGGAGAAAATTGTTTTGGTAAAAATATATATATTTTTGGTTAAATAGTAAATGGCTGTTGATGAGCCAAGACTCAATGGACTTGAAGGCTTTTTGCATTAAACTCTGTAGATGAGAGAGCGTCCTGGCAGAGCAGATTAATGTAGAGTTATCACCATATTGAATTAGGGTGGCTTGTTTGGTGACAGTATTAAGATGGTTAATAAAAATGTTGAATAGAAGTGGAGCTAGTATTGAGCCTTGTGGTACCCCAGTGCTGACAGGTAAGTAAGAAGAGAAGTTAGAGTTCAATTTGACAGACTGAGATCTGTTAGACAGCAAGTGAACCATTGTAAGGATGTTTTGGTAAAGCACAGACGAGATACTTGGGATAACAGTTGGGGGTGGGAAACAGTATCAAAGGCTTTGGATAGATCTAAGAACAGAGAAGAGCAAAGTTTCCTGAGTCACGGGCTTTGTTGACAGTGTCAGTAAAGGATAGTAGAGCAGTGATAGTGCTGTGTGCTGATCTGAATCCATGTTGGGTGGGAGAGAGAAGATTATTGTCAAGTAGGTATTGAAGAGGTTGCTTATGGATACTTTCTTCTAGAATTTTTGATAGTGGTGAAAGAATAACAATTGGCCTATAGTTAGAGATTTCTGTGGAGGTGCCAGCTTTGTGGAGAGAAAGGATGAAGGATTTCTTTTCCACAGGGGGGGGGGCATAAGGCTACTTAATGGATCTATTTATGATTATTGAGACAGGGTAGGCAATTGAATCAGCAGACATGTTTAGGAATTTGTTAGGAAGATTGCTGCAGAGGGGGAACATGGCTTGAGCTTTCACAGGAGGGATTTCATGAAGGAAGTAGGAACTAGTTGGAGGGAAAATGTGGGGTGACAGGTAAGAGGAGGCTGAGGGAGTGTATTGGGAGATGGAGGGAATTTGTTAGTGATGGAAGCTATGCTATCAGTGAAGTAAGCATTAAAATGAGTTGTTGTGTCAGGGGAGGTACTATCAGAGGAGGGTTTGGAGTGTACTGACTTCCTGGGTTAAGGACTTTTTTTTTATAGTGTGCCAGAAGGTTTTTGGACTGGGTTTGTACTGATTTTGTGGCTTAGCATAGAATTGTTTTTTGTATAAATTAACCTGTTTCTTTACAAGGTTATGCAGTGCTTTGAAATGCTGTAAATTATTGTGAATCTTATTTTTTAGATACGTTGTCCAAGCCTTGTCTCTTTTTTGCATGAGTGATCCGGTATAGACAGAAAACCAAAGACTATAGCTGGTACTGACTCTTTTCCCTCTGCTGGGAGCTAAACTGTCTAAAGTGTTTAGGAATGTAGAATTAAATTGTTCAGCTTCATCATCTAGCGGTAAGTGTTAAAGGAAGAACCAATTAATAGATTTTAGTAAATTTGTAAAGGCCTGCTGGTCAAAGTTGGATAGGTTTTGTACTGTCCTGTAGGTGTGCTGTCTACATGAATGGGAAATAAGTCTAGTAGTATAAATGGGGTGGTGATCACTAACAGAGGCTGGAAGTGTTTTGGATTACGAGAAATTTTTAAGATGGGAGACTAAAATCCAATCAATTATTGAGACGTTTTGGCTTGCAGAATTGGTAAAGGTTTGGTGAGTAATTAGTTCAGAATATCCAAATAGGTTTATGCTATCTGTGGGAAACTGTTAAGTATCTGCCAGTCAATGCTGACATTACCAATTATTACTGTTTCCAGAGAGATATTTTTTGATACCCAAGATAAGATACTTTCCAGAGTTGATAGGTTATTGCCAGGGGGTATATATAAACCTATAATGCAGAGACTTTTATTATTGTTTAATTTAAGGTAGGTGATCAATAGTTCGGCTTTGTCAAAGGAGAGTTTGGATCGGTTATGATAGATTAAGAAAATCGAAGTAGGATATATTACTGCAACAGCATCTCCTTTTCTTTTAAGTCAGTCAGCTCTGAACATATTAAAGCCTGGAGGAAGTACTTCAATATCCTTTATGTGTGATTTAAGCCAGGTTTCAGTGATTACTAGTATGGCAGGAGATTGTGCAGTCATCCAAGCATGCAACTCAGAAATTTTAGTGAACATGCTATGTGTATTTACTGAGATAAATTTAAGCATATTTTGTGTACCTGAAATATGGGTTGAAGATGTGGATTGTGAAATGTTGGGACCAGGGTTAGGGTGGATATCACCACAGAGAGCAAGCAGCAGCAAGCAAGTACTCAGAAAAAAAACTATCAGTGAGGCTACAGCAAATCTGTTTAAGATGATGGTTACAGGGATAGTTAAGTATTTAATGCAAAGCAGTAAGGTATATAAGGGTACAGTTACAGCTTATAAAGAATATTAGCTTAAGGGCGTTTGGTACTCCTTTTTAACTAAGCACAGTGGAATCAGAAACTGCTGCAAGTACAATTCATAATTAAAATAAGGTGGGAGGGGGATGGGGGTGTTGCACACTACACAGACTGCAAGTGTAACAATTAAAGGGAAAAAAAACATTTATACACACTTTCTCATTTATAAAGCATTTGGCAGGTTTGCAGAGAGTTTACAGGTGAATTTTGTATTTTGAGTCCAAAGTGTTTAAAATCATTCTGGGCTGCCCCATGTAGTTTATAGATGTGGGGGGAGGGGGAGGGGGTAGAAGAATTGATGCATTCATTAAAATGCCACCATTGTCCTTGGATTAATTACTGTGGGACTCTGCTGCAGATGCTTTTTGCTGTGGGTGAGATGAAATTAGAGGTGTAGAACAAGGTTTGGGCTCTCAGCTTCAGAATCACTACCAGAACTGTCACTGCTTGAATACGATGAATTTCTGGAATCTTATGAACTGTCTGAGTTGTTCATATCTTATATGATGTTAGGTTATACCATCAGTTCTTAAAGATTTGGCAGTGTCATGGTCACCTTTTCACCTTTGCCGACTTCAAGGTCCCCTTCACATGAAGTGTCAATAGATGCATGCTTAAAATCAAATCTAATTCTGTGAAATGCAGACTTTAGGTTCCGTTTGAAACCATCTCCTACCTTCAAAGCATATTCTTTACTGCCGCTCCGTTCAATCTAGCTGTAGACACCTAACCACATGGTCTACTTCTATTTTATATATATATATAAATATATATATATATATATATATATATATATATATTGTACATTATTAGATTATTATTATTGCTGCTGAAGTGACACCCTGACCCCACATGCAAAATGGGATAAGGAGTTGAGGATGGATGGACAGATTGGTATATGTTGTTTGTCTTTCGGCTTTTCCCAGTTAGGGGTCGCCACAGCGGAACTCCGGTCCGCTAATGATTGGCAGCAGATTTTCATGAACGCCGAGGTGCCAGCTCGACGTTCAACCTTCAACAAAGGCACACCCATTTTACACATGTCTTTCGAAGGCCCACCCAACAGCGGGGAGGACTTGCAGACTCCACACAGAAGGCACTCCCCGCACTCTAGCCGAGAATCGAACGGGAGAACCTCTTGCTGTGAGGCAACAATGCTACCGCTGCACCACCGCGGATAATGGATGGATAGATTAGTATATACTAAATATTTATTACAGAAGAAATGAAACAGGAAAGGCAACTACTCATGTTACCACTAAATATATAAGACACTGAAGTACATCATACATTTAAGCATGTTTCTCTAAATAATATTTTGCTGATGGTGCCATGTTTACAAAATTATTTTTATTTGCCTAGTCTGTTGATTTCCCTTGACATTTTAACATCTTTCTGGTTGAAACAATAACTAGAATACAGAGCTGTGCTTACTAAGGTACTGGAATATTTTGTAATATTGTTCGTGACTTCTGATACAACAGGCTAACAACCATGAAAATGTACGTGCAATTAGCACTTAAAACATTGAACTTCAACACTCACTGTTACACAATGAAAGTATATTTTGCAGGGTACAAGCCTCCATCTGCCCTCTATGGTGAAGGCTGCACCACAGCACTCTCCCATTACTTATACATGCTATCTCAAGATTGTTGTATCCTGTAGATGTGGGAATTTAGGGTCTATATTAAGTCACCGAAATTGTATTATAGTGAACACCTATTCACCGACACCTAATCAGCGTAAATCGCTTCAGCAATTCGCTGAATTTACTAAGAGCAAGCACGTAGCTGGCTAACAACAAACTTTGCCCTTTTTTCCACTGTAGTGCGATCTTGGAGGTAGTATGTATAGTTAGGGGGGGTGTGGGGGTGACGCCCCCCACATTGGGTGGGTTTAACTGAAGTAGATGTTGCTCCATTGTTCTTCAGGAAAGTAGTTCCTTGCCCATAGTAAATTCAGTGAATTGCTGAAGTGATTTTCGATGATTAGGTGTCGGTGAATACGTGTTCACTGGAATATGATTGCAGTGGCATAATATAGACACGGGAATTTATCTGAGATGTAGTAGTTTCAGACTTTGTATATATTTCTGCTGTCCGCATTTAAATGAGCAGAGTTGCAGGACTCTCGATGTGTAATCTTGCAGCTATTATATATTTTAATACACATCTACAATGTATTGTCGCCATAGAAATGATTATTCTTTATCTGGAGAAAATGAAGTAGGTAGACCTGGAATATGTACAGTTTCAAAAAGAGCTGCCATAAAAAATCCTAGCTTGTCATGGCTGCTTGTACAAGCTGTAGATTATCTGAAATGACTGCACTGTTGTCTTCATACTGACATGCAGCAAACCACTCAACTTCTTAGTGCAAGAAGTCTGCACAAACCCTAAAATAATGGGGGGACAAAGGCCCAAAAATAGGGACATAGTTTAAATATTGTTATTATAAACTAAGAAAGATTCTAGAATAACAGGATTAGTATTAGCATGCATTTTCTGAAGGATATGAAGTCTGAAACTCAAATGTATGTCATTATTTTATGACCTCAATCCTCAGTGTTTTGCCAGCAAACCATACATTTTATGAGGCCATGACCAAACATATGAGTCAAAAATTTGGACAGTTGAGAGGTATGACAAACAAGTCCTTGAAACTGACTATAATTAATGAAAGAGAAGAAGTCTCCTGCATGGGGTAGAGCACACATGAGAAATAATTATTTTGTGTATCATGACTTTTAGATGTTTTTTAAGATGAACTGTCTTACACTGTTGGTTTCTATAAGGTTGGACTTCATGAAATAGACCTAAGTACTTCCTGGTAATTTAAGCCACATGAGATCTGCATATAGAAAACTCCATGCTTGTGATCAATGCATCTATAGTCTAACCTTTCTTAACTCATATCTCTCAGTGTTATTCAGTTAATGGTCCTTAAAAGATTACAACAGTTCTTAATATAATATAGGAGAATCACATTTCCCAGGATGAACTTGTCTAGGGTTATCTATCTACAGATGTCTTTCACAGTGTCATTTTTATTATTCTATTAATATGTACAATGAAGCTCACAGGAAATAGTAAATGCTTATGATTGTGTATATTCTTTGTATATTCCCAGAATATATGAATCAAAACCAAGCCAGTCTAAGCAACTGTGGGATGAAATTTGGACCATTTTCTGGTGGCGGCAGACTCAGCCGACTTATCACTCCACCTCCAGCCCCTTCTACTCCAACTGTTACACAAATTGGAATGCCTTAAGTGACCCCAAATGGAAGTAGAGAATGCAGCCAAAACCTAAACAATTTGCTAAGCTTTCGCAATTGATTCCCTTCTATATCTCCTTCCCACTACAATCCATCCATTTCTATCCTTGATTTTCTACACGCACCCCCCCCCCCCGACACACACATACACACATTTTATTGGTAATTATGAAACTGTGGTATCCTGCAGTACTTTATGAGTCATACTTTCTGTTACCGTCTTTCCTATTTTAACCAAGTGGAATAATTTCCCTATGTACCTCTGCCTCCCTCTATACACCTCATGTTTCACTTCATTTCTGACTTGATTTTTAATGGGTTATGATCATTAGGAAAACTTTATTACAAGGTCAGGATTACACTGCCTTTACATTGCTTATTAATATTACATGTTTTCTCTGACTGCTCATGTCTGAAGATTATTTTATTTCAGACAGCTATACTATTAATATTTTGACATTAATATTCTTCACAAGATGTGGCTAAAAATTACACTGATATCATTATCATGGCATAGCTATTCATTAATTATAAGCATAACAGGATCTGACACCCAAAATTATAACTACAAGGCTAAATTAAATAACCCTGTCTATCATTCAGACTGCACTATAAATATATGTGTTTTCTTTTTGATGGCAGATGGTACATCTTGCTGTAAAAAGATGGCATTCATTTGACATAAATTGTCAACTGCTTTCATCCTCAGCATCCATGTTTCTCATGCTGGGTAACCTTTTGTTGAATTTAAGACATGTGCAAGACGTTGTTATCCAGTATCTGCAAAATCAAAGAAAATCTTCTCTAAAAAACAAAAAGCAAGCAACTTTTTTGAAATATGATAATATGATAAGACTGAATGATTCAGATACTGAGAACTTCACAAAATAGCTTGCCTAAACCTGCAGTCAATTGTCATTTGGAATAATAATACACTATTTTATTGTCTTTTCCTGACTTCAGCTTCTTATAAAAGTTTATTTTGTTAATACAACAGTACAGAACATACTTTCATGTTCATTTGAGTGAAACTTTTTTTTAATATACTAAATAGGATTTTACTGTTTGTGGTCATAAGAAGTCCTAGCAGAAAACATGGAATAATACAGTCATTGGAACTATACTAAACAGAGAAGCTCACATGACATAAGAAAGCTTCATGAGTTCCACAAAGCAGGCATTCATCTGAACTGACATAATTTAACACCATTCGTTGGGTGCACCTATTATCAGGGTACCCCACTGATATCTATGCGGATGAATACAGTTCAAGTCTGCATACAGTGGTTTGCTCATTGCTTTGTTAGCAGTCTGTAAAGGAAAGCATGTCTCTCTACAGATGGTATAAAGATCTTCAAAATGCTGGCCTACAAGCCTGTACACAAAGAATGGAATGGAAGTTTGAAAGAAGGGGGTGGGGACAAAGTGTGGAAATTTAGATACAATCATTTCAAATGCATATGATACAAAAAGCTGAATTCTAATTATCCAGAATAAAAATGGAAAAGGTAATGATGTAAAGGAATCCTGCATTGCTGACTAACTTAATATTCCTTAGACTATCTCTGAAAAATCTAACTTTACGACTATTCCAATACCAATCTGATATAAGGGAGGGTTGTTACTGAGTACAATGTTTTTATACTGCCAACTATATTACTTGGAGGCTTTCAAAAAGGTTTTAAATCATCCGCTAAAGAAATACCGTGTAGGGTGATAGGTATGCTATAAATGTAATACTACCCAGGTGTCACATCCAGTTATAACATTCTGCTACATGCAAAAATTAATTGGATCTTGTATATAGACAATTGCTTCATGTAGTCAACATAAGATACAGATGGCTCATCCTTTCACACAACATGAATGATTTTGCACTTCATTTTCATCTGATGAATTCTGGCAAAACCCTTTTCTGTCTCATTTCTCTATATAACTATGAAATTTATGATGTCATAAAGATTTTCTTAGAATCACAGATAATGTTGCTATGTTACCAGTAAACTATTGTATGAACACCAGCCTTTAGGATTCAGTGGAAATTACCACACACACACATATGGGTCTACTTCAAAATCCTAACAAGACCGAAAGTTATTTTTTGTGAGATGAAAATAACGAATGGTTGAAATCCAGAATGGACGATTTTCCACATGGCAAATAAGCACTTGCCCAACATGGGAAAATATGCCCTTTTCCCCACTGTAGTGTGACCCTGGAATTGGTATATAGAGTTAGGGGGAGTGGGAGGTGGGTTTTACGTAGTCAAGTATGATTCTGTGAAAAATAGTCCATTTCAGATCTCAATCATTCGTTATTTTCATCTCACGAAAATAATGTTTGGTCTTGTGGGATTTCAGGATTTAGAAGTAGACCCATATATGTATATATCTATATAGCTATCCGTGTATATATATGTATGTATGTATGTATATATATATATATATATATATATATATATATATATATGAAATATATGTATATATATAAATATATATATATATATATATATATATATATATATATATATATACACACACACACACACACACACACACACACACACACACACACACACACACACACACACACATATATATATATATATATATATATATATATATATATATATACACACATGCATATATATATATATATATATATATATATATATATATATATCCATACATGCATACATATATTACAAACATATATATGTAATACTACCATCCCAGCACATCAAATATAAGAACTAAAAATCCTGAGCATAAACCTAAGAAGTTTGCTAAATAAAGTTCATGAATTTCAAGCAACCCTTAGCCTATACCCACCTGATATAGTGATTATATCAGAAAGATGGCTCAAACTACACATATAAATGACATCAAAATAACACCCCAAGAGTACAAAATACTCAGACAAGACAGAATACACAGGAGTGGTGGTGGTATAGTCATAGTATATAAGAACACACTCAAACTAGAACAACTAATGTAGGAAAACTGAGACTCAGCCAAATCAGATTTATTAATCATCTGCCTTCAACTACACACAAAAAACATACAATAGTAATAGTAATCTATATCCCCCCAGGTAACAATACCCCCATTATAGAAAACCTACTCAACTGGTCTGCCTCCACCTTTAAACAGGTTATCATTATTCTTGGTGATGTTAATCTAGATTGGTTCACCTGCTCCTCAGACAACCCATCCAACTTCATTAACTTATATGGAGTCTCCCAACTGCTACAATCATCCACTAGAATACATAAACACAGTAACAAACATTCACTACTTGACTGGACACTAACAAACAGACCCTCACAAGATTATAGTACCAGCTGCCTCCTCAACTCTCTATGTGACCACCATCCCACTTACTTAATTAGACACAAAACTAACCCTCAAAATCACATCATATCACCTTCAAGCATATCCACAACAAAAGTAATTTTTGCCCTGAAACCTTCAACGTTCTTTTAACACATTGCAATTGGACCCCTCTAAAACACCTTCACCTTGACTTAGCAATAGATTACTTCAACAATACTTTTCTATATATTCTAGATAGACTAGCACCCCTTCGCAAGATCTGCAGCAAATCAAGACATGTCCCATGGTTCCAAAACAGACCAAACAATTCCTCAAAGAGAGGGACTGAACTTGGTCTATCACAACACCAAAAACCAACCCTCACTAATAAACTACCTCCAACTAAGAAATAAAGTAAAAAAACAAATCCTGGATAATAAGAAAGTCTAGTACACTAAAATCCCGCAAACCCACCAAAACATCCTCCAAACATTTTGGGGATCCATAAAACAACTCCTTAATTCAGGTCAAGCAGTTACTCCATCACCCACCAATACAAACACATTGGATCGCATAGCTACTCAGTTCATACAACATTTCATAAACTCAATACTATCACTTGCAAAAAAACGACAGCAACTCATCACTCATTATCCATGAATCCACACCCAATACAAATTCCTTCCATATCAGGCCTATATATATACCAGTGCCATCAAAGTTCCTACTCAGATTAAAACTCACCACCCTTGCTGCTGACCAGCTTCCAAATGAATTCATCATATTAGCAGAAGATGCCATCGCTTACCATATCTCTTTACTAGTAAATAGATCCATCTCTGAACATTACATCCCCAAGCTATGGAAAATATTCTACATCATCCCCTTTTCCAAAGGCGGCCCTTCAACTGAACTCACTAGCTATAGACCAATTGTTATACTCCCACCTATAGCAAAAATCTTTGAAAAATGCATCCATTCACAGCTGCTTGAATT
>NC_056750.1:578545602-578565602 GCF_019279795.1 Protopterus annectens
TGGGTGAAACGAATGCACATATGGGGAACAGACAGAACAGGATATGAGGATTGCATGGGTCCACATGGATAGGGCAACAGGAATAAAAAAGGAGAGGCCATTCTAGCCTTCTGTCTGGCAAATGACTAGATAGCAGCCAGCACATGGTTCAGATAGAGAGACCGTCACAAGATCACATACACAAGTGGCCAACATGCAACTCAAGTAGACTTCTTCACAGTACGAAAATGCACTGGGATACAATCAGTGATTACAAAGTCATTCCACTGCATAAACCACTGGTTACCACAATAAGCTTCAAGCAGCAATCATAGAAGGCTCTAATGTCAAAAGAGACCAGGCTGAAGACCTGGAAGTTGACAGGAGAGAAAGCACAACAGTTCAATGAATTTCTCAGGGCTTCTGCACCTCAAAAAAAAAAAAAAGAAATAGGTGGAGTTGAAAAAGAACGGCATCACCTCAAAAGAACATGTGTGAAGGATACAGAACAGATATGTGGCTAGTCAGGTATGGAAATAAGGTACATAAGGAAAGCTGGTGGTGGAATGCAGAAGTCCAGGAAGTCATCAAAAGAAAGAAAGTGAGTACAGGAAAACCGGAAAATGGAAAATACAGACCAGGCTAGGAAAGAATACTGGATGGCTAACAAAGAGGCTGAGAGAGCAGTCACAATAGCAAAGAACAAGGCATCAGAGGCATTCTACCAACTTCTGGAAAGGAAGTCACTAGATGACACAAAACAACTATATTAGGTTACAAGGCAAATACTCAAAGGTGAAGAAGATTGTCAGACACCCTTCTTAAGCGCTGCCAGCAACAACCTGCTCACAAGTTGACAGGACATTAAAGCCAGATGGAAGGAGTACTTCCAGTGGCGTCTTAGTGGGAAAAAAACCCACAGAAACTGTACTGCCCCAGACACAGCCTACAATGAGAGAAGAGGAGGAGCTCAGTGTAAAAGTAGTAAGAACAGCACTAAGAAAAATGAAGTCAGGGAAAGCAGCAGGCTTAGATGACTTCACAGCAGATATGATAAAGATGTTCAGTAAGACAGAGGAGAAATAACTCCTGATGGTAGTCATTGCTTTGTGGAGAGAAAAGCATATACCAAATGAGTAGAGAATAAGCATACTAATTGCAGTACTCAAGAACAGCTGGGACGTTCACACCTGTGGGCAGTGCAGATGTATCAACCTCCTGTCACATCAAATTGCGTGCAATTTCTGGAGAGAGTGTTTGATAAATGAATATGCAGACCAGTAGAAAGTAAAATGAGAGATGAGCAGATTGGAATCAGATCAGGATGCAGCACAACTTATCCAATGTTTGCAGTGAGATAGATAATTGAGAAGAAGCGAGAGAGGAGGAGAGAGATTCCAACTAGGCATACCTAGACTTGGAGAAAGCATATGACAAGGTCCCAAGAAAGCTGAAAAGTAAGGTGTGCAAAACAGTGATGCAGCCAGTACTACAGTATAGTACTGAAACTTTGGCAGTAAAGGCCGAATAGAAGAGGAAGCTAGGGGTGATGGAAATGAAGTGCCTGTGATGGGTGCTGGGATGAAATGAAGTGCCTGAGATGGGTGCTGGGATGAAATGAAGTGCCTGAGATGGGTGCTGGGATGAAAACTGCAGGAAAGATGAAGAAATGAACATTTAAGAGCAGAGGCCAAAGGTGCTTGAATTGCAGAAAAGGTGAAAGAGAACAGATTATGGTGGTGCAGGCGTATGTACTGAAAAGCAGAAGACAGTCTGGTGAACAAGATATGGGCAAAAGGAAATGACATCCAGCAAAGAGGTGGATGGATCGTGTGAGGGAAGACCTGCAGCAGTCAGCCATGAGTGTTGGAGAGTGACACTGAATAGACAGAGATGGTGACAACTGAAACGACACCCCAAACTCAAGTAGAACATGGGAAAAAGGGAGTTGATGATGATGTTATAATTTAATATGAGCTCACTCAGCCATGTTTAGGTAGAAATTATATATGTATGTGCTACAAAGTTCTAAGCTGCATACCCACCTCAGCTCCAGCTGCTTATGTGACATCTAATTTTTTTCTCTGACACAGTGACTAAACTGCTGAACTACATTGCAGCTTCTGTTTGAGGCAAGACAAATCCATCAACACATATGTTGCAGTTCCCACTTTACTTCCTGTTTTAACTTAGTACTGAGAAATAACCTTTAGCACAATGCACTACCCGGACATCTTCCAGTGAATTCTCTTTCCCCTGAAACTTCCTGCTCATCTCCCCCTTTCTAACGTATAATTTCTGTCACAGTCCCCTTTATCAATCACCCCTTCTTTTCCACATTCATTCGTCCATTCACTCATTATTTAAAGATATTACAACTGTAGAATAAAAGTGTGCTGTACTTTTAAGAAGCATTTCTAAAGTCTGTGTGTGCATATAAATACCAAGGTGTTATCTTCAGTGCCATTTTGAAGGTGCAGCCAGAGTGTTAACTTCTATGTGCATGATAGCTAGTTTGTTTATAAGTTAAAGTTACTTAGCTTTGTTTATAATGCGTTTGTATATAATAGAGCTGCTTGAACAAAAACCCACAAAGTTCACCTGCTTCTTCCTGACCTGGCAAAAGACATGGTATCAGAACTGGGATGGTGAAGACCACTCTTCAGAGCCACAAGGTGCAGAGGTAACGATGAAGGCAAATGAGGTGAACTGAAAGCAAAAAAGGGCCAGAAGTAAGCTAAAGGTAAAGAAAAAAACGCACAAAAGATTTAATTATTAAAAGAGATAAAATGGAGCATTACAAGGGCACAAAACAGATTACTAAGCAAACAAATAGCACAGAAACATTTATTACACAAAAGAGAAGCATAAAAAAGATCATTAATCAAACAAAATGTTTGAAACAATGTTATTTGATAAAACAAGCATGTTTAAAGTAAAACAAGCATGTCTACAGTTAAGATGAGCACAAGAAAGTATAATGGGCATGAAAAGAGATTAAATGAGCAAAACAAATATAACAAAAGGGCGAAAAGGGCACATTAAGGATTAAATGAGAAAAACGAATATAACACAAGGGGCAGAAAAGGGCATACTGAGCAAAAATAAAGCAAGGCGACTGCATGTGTTTTGGCATAAATTACTACTTTGCATTGACTGAAGCCTTGACTAGCATAACTAGAGTTATTTGAAGTCTCTCAAAGTTTGTAAAAGTGCATACAGTGTGTGTTTATTACTGTGCATTTATTCTAGAGTTTGCTGTGTGCAAAGTGTATCTATTTCATGAAGTGCAGTCAAATACAGACATTTCAAAAAAGTTTCTTGTGTGTGTGTATATATGCAGTGTATTGCCATTACAGTGTGTTTCTTCACTGTACAGAGCATTTCGCAAAGTGCAGCCATTTTGGGAAATTTCAGTGTGCTGTCTACTGTTATTCACAAAGTGGAGTTATTTCGAAGTGTTTCTCACTCTCAGCTTCTTCTGCCCAGTTCATTTGCAAAGTATAATTACTTTGAAACAGTTTATTCACAAATTGCAATTACTTCAAAATAGTTTATTTGTAAAAGTACAGTTGCTTTGAAATGTCTCTTACTCTCAGCTTCTATTGCCCAGTTTATTCGCACTGTGCAGTTATTCAAAAGTTTTTTTTTTAAATGATAAGTGACTTTCACAGTCAAATAATTTCAAGATAAATGGCTCATACAGTAAAATCATTTCAAGAGAAGTGACTTTTACAGTAAAGTGATTTCAGAGTATTACAATGCCCAGGAGACTTATTTCGTAAAGTTCAGTTATACAGAGGCTTATTGTGCTATTGCAAGTACTGGCATAAATTTCAAGCACATGTGTATGTGTATGTATAACTGCATGGGTTTGTGTATATTTGTAAAAGTCTTCCCTAAGATATAGCAGATGGATTTCACAAGCCACAATCATTTTATATGATCAGAATATTGCAGAGAACTGGAGAATATTTGAGCAAGAGTATGGTATATTTATACAAGCAGCTTATTCTGATAAAGATGCATGCACAAGAGTATTCATTTTGCTAAACCTAGCAGGGTCAGAGGCCACTGAAAGAGAGCGCTCATTTGTATACGCACCAGCAATGTATGAAGGGGAAGGAGAAGCTCGTTGCATTGTTGTGCAGGCTGAATCAAGGGAAGACCCCGAGGGTTTGTAGGGCAAATTCAGAGAAATGTGCAACCCACAGACGAAATTTTTCATTAGGAGGCATTTGTTTTACACAAGAGATCAGAAGAAAGGGGAAACATATTAATGACCTAATAAACAAAGCTAAAACGTTCAAGTTTAATGATTTAAAAGATGAGTTAATAAAGGACAAACTCGTGTGTGGTATTAATAATGCTGCTGTGAGAAAGATTTTGCTTCGTGACAGTGACTTGACTCTGAGCAAAGCCATTGAGATTTGTCAGATCCATGAATTTACAGAAAGGCACACAAGTATGCTTTCTAGTGATAAGAGCATAGTTTCAGCAAGCTCCAGAGCTAATGTAGACAGCATGCAGCATGTGACACGCAAAAGCAGGCCAAAGCACATGGCAGCAGCAGCCTCTGTGGAACTTCTAGGTAAAACACAGTCTTTTAGTAAATGCCAAGACCCATCCAGTTAAAGGAGCATGCTCAGTGCAGAACCAAGGTTATCCAGTGCAGAACAGATGCTGCTCAGTACAGTATAAACGTGAATCAGCAAAACCCAAATCGAGCTTTATTGTTAACTGTTGCAATTGCGGTGCCAACCATGAGTCCAGAAGAGAAAAGTGCATAGCATTTGGTCATCAATGCCACAAATGTAAGAAATGGAACCGCTTCAAAGAGTATGTAAATCAAGCAGACCTAGCACAGTTACAAAGAAAGGTTACTCAAAAAAGCAAGTTGATCAAGTAAACCTGCAGCAGTCCGCTTTCTATGTAGATGGTGTATCAGTGATTGCTGAAAAGATTGACGCAGTTGATTTACTGGCAAGAAATGAAGTGTTTTGTACTGCTCGGATCAATGGTAAATCCACCAAGCTCAAAGTAGACACTGGTTCAAAGTGTAATGTTATGTCTGCAGATACTTTTGCAAGGGTCAGAGCTGGTGAGCAAATAAATGTGACTAGTTGTGCAAAACTTGTTGCTTATGGAGGTGAAGAAATTCAAACCGAAGGCTCAGTAATGCTTTTATGTTATGTGGCCAAGAGCTGTTATAGATTATTATTCTATGTAGTTCGAAGACCTGTGCAGTCATTATTGGGTCTCAGAGACAGTTTGAGAATGAATCTACTTTCTTTTACCAAAGAAGCTCATCAAGTAAGCAGGTGTCCCAGTTCCACCTTTACTGACACTATTTTTTCAGAACATGCTGATGTTTTCGATTACAAGTTGGGAAAACTTCCAGTAGTATATTCTATGAAACTAGACCCAGAGATCAGTCCAGTGGTCAGACCAGCAAGAAGAGTTCTGATAGCTATGCAGCATAAAGTTAAAGCTCAGTTGGATAAAATGGTGCAACAATGTGTAATTTGTCAAGTTACAGAACCTACTGAATGGGCGTCATCCATGGTAGTAGCTCACAAAAAAAGCTCAGATGAAATCAGAATATGCATCGACCCAAGAGATTTGAACAAGGCTTTGAAGAGACAGCATTATCCTAAGCGTACAGTTGAAGAAGTCACAGCCATGATACCGAATGACATTGTTTTTTTCTGTCTTGGATGCAAGGAGTTCATTTTGGCAAGTGATGCTTGATCGCAAATCTTCACTGCTGACTACATTCAGTACCCCATTTGAAAAATACAGATTCCTGAGGATGCCATTTGAAATAAATTCTCCAAGTGAAGTCTTTCAGTGTGGATTAGAGCAACATTTTTCAGGTTATCCTTGTGGCATAATAGTTGATGATTTATTGGTCAGAGGCAATTGTGAGACACAGCATAACAGAAATCTTGAGAGTTGTAGATAGAGCATGTCAAGTGAACTTAAAGCTCAATCCTCTGCAGTGCAAATTCAAACTACCAGAAGTTACATATGTAAGTCATTTATTTACAAGTATTGGCTTGAGACCAGACCCACCCAAGCAAGCAGACATTCTTGAAATGCCTACACTGGATAATGTGCAAGCTCTACAATGTTTGGTTGGTATGGTCAACTATTTAGGCAAGTTTACACCAGACTACAGTGAATTTACAGCACCTTTGAGAGAGCTCACATGTAAAAATGTTACATGGTCATGGCTAGAACAACACCATAAAGCATTTTAAGTTCTAATTGCCACCTCACAAACATTAAGGTACTATGATGTCAACAAACCAGTAACTCTTTCCTGCGATATTTCAACATTTGGTTTAGCTGTAATTATTCTTCAAGAAAGCAGGCCAGTAGCCTATGCATCTAGAACACTTACCCAGACTGAGATGCAGTATGCTCAAACTGAGAAGGAACTTTTGGCAATAGTGTTTGCATGTTTCAAGTTTCATGATTATATATATGGTCGAGATATCCAGATTGAAACTGATCATCAACCTTTGGTTACTATTTAAAAGAAGCCTATGCATTCAGCTCCAGCAAAATTACAAAGAATGATGCTTATATTGTAAAAGTACAACTTTAAAATATTCTATAAGAAAGGCAAATATGTTTATCTGGCTGATACCTTATCCAGATTGCCCAGAAATATAATGGAACAGCTTGACACAGAGAATTTTGACTTTGATGTCATAGAAGTGTGTAATTTTTCTACCAAAAGGCTTGATGAGCTACGAGATCATACAATGACTGATCCAGTTTTGCAAATGCTTAATCACTACATCAGTGTTGGATGGCTATCAAAGCAATCTAGTGTACCACCCTATGTGCAATCTTACTTTCCTTGCAGAGATGAGCTGCTGATGGAAGATAGCATTATTTTCAAAGGTCCTAAAATTGCTGTTCCTGCTTCCTTACAATAAGAGTATATCCAGATTTTGCATTGTGGTCATCCAGGTTCCGAATCTGCTAAGAGAAGGGTGAGAGGACTTGTGTTTTGGATTTCTCTAGCGAAAGACATTGATAGAGTACTTTCTTCCTGTTCAGTATGTAATAGTACTAAACTGCATTTGCAAAATGAGCCACTTCATCTAAGTCAAATCCCTGAACTATGCTGATCAATAGTAGCTACTGACATATTTGAGTGGAACAATCAACATTACTTAGTACTGGTAGACTCTTATTTGAATTGTTTTGAGATCGATATACTATCTAATCTAACTTCTGCTACAGTCATTACAAAGTTGAAATGCCATTTTTCAGTCCATGGCAGTCCACAGAAATTAATCTCTGAAAATGGTATCCAATTTACCAGTCAATTGTTTCAGAAATTTGCCAGAGAGTGGGACTTCGTACATGTTACTAGTAGTCCAGAGTATCCACAATCAAATGGACTTGCTGAACGTGCAGTACAGAGTGCAAAGCACTTACTTGAGAAGTAAAAGCATGATAATGCTGATGTTGTTTTGAATTTACTCAATCTAAGAAACATACCACATGATGATATACTTGGCTTACCAGCTCAGAGACTTTTATCCAGGGAAACTAGAGCACTGGCTATCAGTTCTAGTTTATTGAGCCCTAAAGCTAAACACAACAATACCATTACAACCCAGTTATTTAAAAAGTGTTCTTTTCAAAAGTTCAGCTCTGACAAATAAAGCAGATTTCTTCGTCCACTGAAAGGAGAGACAGTGAGGATACAAACAGCGAAAGGTTTTGACCGGATTGGTCAAATAACGAGTATATGTGCAGCACCGAGATCCTATTTTGTTAAATCCGAGGGTGTGGAGTACAGGAGAAATCACAGACATCTTCTTCCAGTACCAGAACCAATCTCACAGAATTGTTCTTGTGATAAAAACTCTAATTCTCAGAGAAATCCAGATGATATTCCTGTTCCAGAATGTGTTTTGACTCTTGATACTGTTCCACCAGATGGTCCGAAGGTTCCTAAGACTGAACAGTCAGCAGAGACAATCCTAGTTGCTAAACCAGATCCCAAAAGTTATCTCACACAATATGGTTGCATAGTGTGAAATACACAGCTCCTTGGATATAGTTGTATATATGTACCTGGCTTTGTATAATGGCATGATGAAAATGGTTCCTGTGTAAACTGCGTGTTTGTTAATACCACTAACAATGCCTGACCCATTTCTCAAAGAGGGAGGATGTAGAATAACAGGTGTGTTGTACCTTTCCGAAGCATTTCTAAAGTCTGTGTGTGCATATAAACATCAAGCATGTGTTATCTTCAGGGCCATTTTAAAGGTGCAGCAAGAGTGTTAACATCTATGTGCATGATAGCTAGTTTGTTTATAAGTTAAAGTTACTTAGCTTCGTTCATGATGTGTTTGTATATAATAAAGCTGCTTGAAGAAGAACCCACAATGTTCGCCTAGTTCTTCCTGACCTGGCTAACATCAACAACCAAGTTTATTTCTTATCTAAGAGAAAAGTTAAAGTATAAATTCTATCCCTAATTAGGCAAAACTATTTAAGTGCATGATATGCTTTAAATTCCTCGTAAACAACAGTAGTTGTATTGGGCCACTTACTATTAATCTAAGTTGATGCAATATTTCTTCTTTTCATTATTTACACTGTCCGACAAGTCATTCCTCAACTTGAGATATGGGTATAGGATGGGGCCCCATGTGCTCATCTGTTTCTCCATCGCTTCTGGCTGCATTTTATTTGACACTGCTAAATGTGTCATACTCCCACTGTATATTCTAAACACCTTCATGACTTATCTGTAACTTTTTTCATATAGGAACATTTGTCTCAGTAAACTAACATGAACTAGGGGACACAGCCTATTTGTGTGTGAATGCAGGTATATCTTTGCCTTTTCCTTCATCTACAAAAGGAAACTCATGACAATGACTTCCTTGTACTTTCAGTTTTGAGAATTTCTTTATCAGAAACAGATGTCAGTTTAAACACCTACTGCTGTGAGTACTGTTTCTGACTGGTCTTCTGTGTTGACTTTGCGGCATGAAATCCATGTCACTGCTCAAGTGCCTTTTTTTTTCTTGTAGACCTTATTACTAGGATGTTGACCCCTTTGTCTGCATACAGACATGCCTAGATCTAGATCTAGATGCTAGATCTCTAAGTTCGAAATCATCTACTATGTATTTTCCCTTTCAGTTTCTGCATCGACATCTTTAGCTACCTTAACAACTGGTATCTTCTGTTCAGACTTAGCAAGAGGTTTCAGATTCCACACACACTCTTTTATCTCTTCCAATCAAAGAGAGTTTCTAGTTCCTTTTGAAATTTGAATCACCTTCCTCTTTCTCTTTATCAGGCCATGTGTATTTTGAACAGTGTCTCAGGGTTGTCCTTCAAACCCCGTTTTTACTATGGAGTATATTTCAGGTGCAGAATATCCAGTAGTGTTATCTCCTACCATAATTTAAATGGTGGATTAAAACAAAGTACTGTAGTGAAGAGACGGCAACCCAAACTACTAAGAGAATAATAAAATTTAATATGTAAAGTGCTTTTCGTTTGCCTCCTTTGACAAACTTCTTCAGACAAGATTACATAACAAAATCACAAGCATATATATATATATATATATATATATATATATATATATATATATACACAATGGAAATCAATTTATTTTATTTTATTTTATTTTTATTTTATTTTATTTTAATTAGAAGTAATTTGGTATTTAATTGATTTCCATTCTGTGTATATATATATATATATATATATATATATATATATATATATATGCTTGTGATTTTGTTATGTAATCTTGTCTGAAGAAGTTTGTCAAAGGAGACAAACGAAAAGCACTTTACATATTAAATTTTATTATTCTCTTAGTAGTTCGGGTTGCTGTCTCTTCACTACAGTACTTTGTTTTAATTTGTTGTTTTTTGCACTTTCCGAGTTTTATTAAATGGTGGATTGCATTGAGGGAGCTTCATCAGATTTACAAGGCAAAATTACTCATCTGTTTTTTTTATTTTAATAAACTGTAGTTTGAACAAGCAATACCAGCTTGAATTCTGTTTTCTTATTTTCAAGAAGAATGCAAACTGATCTTTGGCACATATGTATCTTACACAAGAAGCTATGACAACAGTCTATTATATTAATTCATAGGATGATATAACTTTTGTACAACTAGTTTTCCCTTTTTACTCTCTCTCTCATATGTATATGGTTGGAGTCTGTAAGGGTGAATGCTCATAAGAGTGAATGGTATTTCAAGCTTGTTTTTCAGCCTTTTGGCTCCTTTACATGTGAAAGCTTGGTACAATGGAGTCTTGGAATTTGCCCTTACTCCACTGCTGGGCAATTTCAGAGTTGGTTCAGATTTGTATACTAGGCTAACAACCTCTGGGTCCTTTATAAGCCTAGCCATATGCATCTCACAAGCTTTTGAGCATTATAAGTTATTTTAAGGGGTACAAATAAGCTAGTTTATGATTTACAGACTGCCTTTCCCCATTAGAGACGTAGATTCTAGACTTGGGATGAATTTCCAGTTTCGAATCCACTGATGCAGATTCAGTTTGAATAGGTTTACAGAAGAATTCTGCTTCACTTGGATGGGAGTCCTGTTCCAGAGGAGGGGAATTCTCTGAGACACATACCTGTGCCTCAAACATGTCCTATTTATGTCATAAAAGCAAGGTACAAGTCCCTATACTGAGTGCTTCTAATACTGCTGGTTTTGCAAATGTGCAAAAATCCATCAGAGCAGTATCCAAGGATGCCTTGAATGCCAAGCACTGATAGCCTTTTAACAGTCTGTAGGAAACAGAGTACAGAGATAAGGCTTTGAGGTGATCTGCATAGGGCATCTTGTTTGCACCCTGTATTCTTCTGGTGAGGAACCTCTATGGATGTTATAATTGCTGCTTGTGCCTGGCCAGGTGCATACTGAAGGGGTGTTGTATTCAATGATGGGCCTGATGAAGGACAAATACAGAAGAATGATGACCTCCTTGAACCTAGATGCCATGCTCTTGCTCTTGAGTTGACATTGAATTATTTCCTTACTACCTTAGACTCATGATGGTTAAAAGAAGATTACTGTCCACATACATTGTCAAATTCCTGACAAATAGGTCCACTCTTAGGGTTGTGCAATCAATGAGGTAGTTTCCTAGGGTGGCCAACATTTCAAAGGGTACTATTATGCATTTATTGACATGGAGTTTTAAACTGTGGCTTTGGCATGAGACGTTTGTCTGTGTTAGTGCTTCCTGTAAGATGTCAGTATCTTGTGGGATTCTATGAGTGCTCCAAGTATGCAGTCATCTGCCAACTTGGACAGCTAGAGGCCTCTGATACTGGCATTGACTTCTGAGAAGTAAATACCAAAAAGGAGAGGTCCCAGCACAGAGTACTGAGGGACTGCACTAGTGATGGGTCTCTGTGTGGAGGTTTTCTCCCCAAAACTATCTTACTGGATCCTTTCTAATAGCAAGTTGGGGTACACCTTGTAACATAGGAGTTAATGCCTAATTCCATGAGCTTGTTTACAATGACTGAGTAGGTTATTGCATGAAATGCTTTAGCCAGGTCAAGATAGACAGTATGAACCATTTTATCCTCATCCCACTGCCTTGGTGACTTTTTCAAAGAAGTCCACCAGGATGAGTAGGCATGATCTGCCTCTGATGAAGCCAGTCTAGGTTGGATCCAGTGTCTGAAGTTTTCCTCTGTCATTATTAATCATATCAATAATAATTCTTACCATGGCTTTGCATACCGGACTAGTCAGGCTTAATGGTCTGTAGTTCCCAGGGTCTACTGATGGAATTATCTGGTAGGCAACCAGAAGGGGAAGTAAAATTAGGCTGAATTTGTCTGATATCACATTTGCTACATCTTCTTGCTCCATGGATGTGGTTCATCTATCAAATATTTCTGTGTACCTGCTGTGTACTGCCTTTGAGGTTTCAGACAGACCTACAGAAAGCCTTGTGGTTGCCCTTGGCCTGGAAGGTTATCTTTACCTTTAAATTGGATTTGGTAGACTTCATTTGTCCTCTTAGTTGTTCATTTAGCCAGATAGGTTTATAGGTTTATAGATTAGTACTACTGCCCGCCCCAAGCCATTTAAGCCATAGCAGCTATCCCTTGTGAGATGATTCAAACCCCCAACCTTGTTGTGTGTGGCAAAAACACCTTAACCATTAGGCCACCCTCTCAACCCTCAAGATGAGAGAGTTTTAATCCTTCTGGGCATTGCACTTCCTAATTTTATCTATGTGTTTTTCCTTTTGTTCTACAATCTATTTATATTTGGATGACAGCAGGGTGGTTTGTTTTTTTTAAGTTTGTTCTGGGCTTTTTTCTGGTACGTACAGCTATCTCTGTGCATCTATTAATATGACAGTATAGGGTTTCAGTGTACATTTCTTACAGGCAGCAATGTTCTGTGTTTGGAGGGTCTTGAAATTTTGTCAGGGTTGTTGTTGTTTGTCTTTCGGCTTTTCCCGGTTTGTCAGGGTATCGCTTAATAATAGCTAGTTTGCCTTAGAGTATTACCTAACTGTTACAGAGTTTGTTGAGGATCATAGCATTGATTTTAATTTTGAATCAGCGGGGGGTTTGTGAAGTTCAGAGGCCTTTCCCCTGCAAAAAGTATTGTTTTTGTTGTTTTTTTATTTTTTGATCTTTTAAGATTCTATCTAAAAAGTGAACACTTTTTTATTTGCTCATCTGACAGTTCACACACACACACACACACACACACACACACACACACACACACACACACACACACACACACACACACACACACATGCATATTCCTGTCAACAGAGAAAGTTTTTCTTTTTTCTGGGTGCTTTTTTTTTGTATGTACTAGTCATCAAGCCTCTCCAGTCAGATTCAGCTTATGCCTTTCCATGTTAGAGATGTACATAATGTAGTACAGGGTAAACCATCCAGAGAAGCCATCATCTGGGCAACCAAGAGGGATTTCCTCTGCCCCTGCTCACATCTGGACATCAACTCACTGCACTAATAGCAACTACTCTTGTCCTTTGACCAATTCTAGTCTGGCTTACCACCCAGAGCAGGGCCATAGCATGTCCTTTCTATTTATCTTCTGCTGGTAATTACATGGTAGACACCCTCACTCAACAGCTTCTCTTCTTCTGGGACATGAGCTATGGGAGAATTTTTCTAGCAATGCTGTAACATCATTACTGGATAACAGTGTAAGCATTTGCAGTAACTCAGGGACTACCGATACCTGTCTATGCTACACCTGGTTGCATACTCCTTCTCATATAAGAACAAGGGCTACTGTCACTGGCTTAAGTAGCAGCAGCCAATGTCCTTCTCTGCACTGGTTTCCTGTTTTCTGTGCATTACACCTCCTCCTAGCACTTGAATGACAGATGAGATGACCAAGAGCACCACACCCTCTCCCCAGGATGGATGAGACATAGCTGCTCATGTTACTTACCCTGTCCCATCATCTGGTTTATGGTCAGTGCACCGATGCAGGTTATTAAGAAAGAAAATATGAATATATACATATATATATATATATATATATATATATATATATATATATATATATATATATATACATATATTTTAGATGAAGAAAGCACAGACACATATTGGTGCATACACTTGTCTATCTCACTGTCTGTGTATACCTGTGCTCGTGCACATGTGTGTGTGCGGTTACAACAAATCCACAGTAGGAAAACTACCACATAACAGGCCAAGATATATTCTCCAATATGGACAAATCACGGGAATGATTATGACACGTTCTAATACTGGACCTTGAATGTCAGAATATTAATGAACCAAAACACTGATGACTAATACCTGTAATGCCAAAAGGTGAAAAATTGAAATGCTAGGACTGGCACACAGTTAGAAATCATACTGGCACTGATCTCCTACAGAGAATAGTAACAAGCACTGTGTTTTTCAAAGTCTTGCACCTTGGGAACCTGACCCTTGGGAAATTTAATTTTGGCCACCTGATGATATACATTATGAAATGAGTCTCTGTATTCTATTATTCCAGACCTTCATGCAAATGTGAATATAATATGATGTTTTATTGCTAGTCCCACTGCATATAACTTGCAAACAGAGCCTGCTGTTGTCATTGGCAATCTAGCCTTCTATCTGGTTATCAGTACACTAAAGCAGATACTGATGAGTGAAAACGTACAAGCTGTATCTTCTCCATGAGATACCTTTTTAAGTTTTTAATATATTTAGGGACACAATTATATCAATTCTTATTTGTCAAAGCAGTTAAGACTGTTATAAAAAGGATCTACTGCAGTCACAGAAGATGTTACAGACTCAAAGATAAATGTACAGTTTAGTTATATCTTTCTACTGGTTTATACTTGTTGTTTACAGCCTTGTTAGTTGTATTCCATTACAGCCAAATGTACTGTTGTAAAAGTCTCAGTGCAATACATTTCAGTTGTACCTTGCCTGTTTTAGTCTTAGCATTTTGCAGTATATTTTTCAGTAGAGTTACTTTGCTACCCAAGACCTGTTGTGAATATCTAAGAATTACATAGTACAAATGAAACTTTGTTTCTTTAAATGCAGCATTCCTATTGAAGGATTTAACGTGCACCACAGTACTGTGATTTCTGATTAGTACTACACCTTAAGTCACCATAGCAGATGATAGCATTTAGGCTGTCTGTTACAGATACAGTTTCTGATCGCCCATCTCTTGAATTTTTTTCTCTGATCCCAGAGGCCAGCATGTTTCATTTGCTGGCTACAATAGGATGGCCATTCCTAACCATTAAAGTCCGATCTGTGCCACATGAGCTTACTCCATCTGCTCGACAGATGGATATACATAAAGTATTCATGTTTTACTTCCAGCACAGCCCATCTGGGGGTAATGATATTACTCCAGCAGACTAGCTTACTACCGTAGCATTAATTAAGACTCCAACAATTACGGAGTGTTTTAGGAAGACTCGAATAAAAGGAGTAGACCTCACAAGATAAAAGGACAATATACATAATAATAATAATAATAATTATTATTATTTTTAATGTATACCTTATGTCCAAGTGCTCTGAAAGTAAGCACATTTAGCTGAATGTTACCTATACTAGGAGCCAAGATATCAGTTCAGCTTAAACTGGTATATCGCAGTACAAGGGAAAACAAAATATATGTCACATCAGATTAATGACCACTTCACAAGAATGAGAATTAGATAACTGCTGTGGTACACAGGTATATGCTTTAGAGTTAAATATTAAAAAGTAATTGTGTTTTAAAGACAGAATTAGAAAAAGAAAAAAAGGTGCTGCTTAAAGAGTCTTATTTCTCAGAAAACAAAATATCTCTGTTTTGCCTGCTGAACCATTTGCAGGAATGAGAATTAGATAATTACTGGTACACAGCTCTTTGTGTTATCACAATTAAGAAAGTTTCACAAGGTATGTATTTGTCTGCTAAAAGAGAAATCTTGTATTTATTTATTTATTTATTTATTTATTTATTTATTAAGTGTATAGGCAGCATGGGGCCATGGACACTTTTCTGCCACCACTCATCTCAAGGGGGTTAACATAATTTATATTTCTGATAATACAATATGTAATTTAAATTATAAATAAAACACACCAGTTTCATTGTGTCGTATTGCTATGTCATCAGGAAGAAACCTGTTTAGTCTGATTCTGGATGTCTTACAACATCCTATATAAGCTAACTTTGATTACTTTTACCTTTTACTATGTAATTTGGCCAGCTTAACAGTGCCCGCCTGCCTACTTGTCTACATTATTACTGTAACCTATGAGTAGACATTCATTTTACTTTTCCCTCTCTCTTTAATTTCCCCTCTCATAGTAGCTGTGACAGCCCCAGATCCACAATGCCTAGTGACCGACTGACAAAATAAATATTATCCAGACAGCTGTAGTGGTCATGTTGCAATTATGTAACAGTCCTAACCCGCCTCAGACTACACTGCTGGAGTGGGCTCACAGTGACTGCTGCTAGGTAGCTGCAAATTATTACTGCATTTGGTGTATGCTAAAAGGCTGTAGCAAGTGTCTAAGAGATTGCTACTTACAGAACTCATTCCTTGTGCAAACATCCATGCATAACTACTGTTTTCTGAGATCTCTGCATGAGGTAAATTGTAACATGGACTAGGGTATATAGTTATCATTTGCTAGAGCTGCTCAAAACACAGTTAACTAACCCATTTGCTGAAGTATGCTGTGACACTGTTTTAACACTATTTGTGTGTAAAGTTCACAGTGCATTAGCTTCATATATTATATTTTGTATCGTTAAAATGTAAGAATCTGTTGACCCCCCCTTTCTTTTTGTGCTTTCTTGTGCTTTCTGCACATAGCTGGGCTGATTGATTTATGTCCCTGCTGATTTGTGGCCAGTCACACTCCTCATATGTGTTAACTCCTCTACCACTAGTTATAAATTGTCATATACCACTACAACACCTTTCACAGACCTCATATAGTAGCTTATCCAATGCACTTGGTGATTCAGATTATAAAACAAACACACACTTTCCAAAATACCATCCTAACAAAATACAGCTATCAACATTCAAGTACCTTTAAATGATAAAATCAAATCATAAAAAAAGCAGATACTTTTGGAAAAACAAACTCTGTTCTCTTACAAAGACACACACTGCTACAAATAAATATGCTGCTATATGGGAACAGACATTTTAACCTACAACTGACTTTTTATAAAATCAATGTTTTTAGTGATCCTAACGCAATGAATATTACCCACATTAATGCCAGAAGCATCTTTAATAAAATTCAAAACTTATGTACATGGATCAAAAAATACAATGCAAACAAATTATGTATAACAGAAACTTGGCTCAAATAAAAAATCACCAATGAAGAAATTCTGCCAGAAGGATATAATATAATATAATATAATATAATATAATATAATATAATATAATATAATATAATATCTTCTTTTCCTTTTGGCTGTTCCCATTAGGGGTCGCCACAACAGATCATCTATTTCCATTTCTTCTTGTCCTCTGCATCTTGCTCTGTCACACCAACCACCTGCATGTCCTCTCTCACCACATCCATAAACCTTATCTTAGGCCTTCCTCTTTTCCTCTTACCTGGCAGCTTCATCATTAGTATCCTTTTCCCAATATACCCAGCATCCCTCCTCAGCACTTGTCCAAACCAACGCATTCTCGACTCCCTGGCTTTGTCTCCAGACCATCCAACCTGGGCTGACCCTCTAATATGCTTATTCCTAATCCTATCTACCCTTGTCACACCCAGTGCAAATCTTAACATCTTTAACTCTGCCACATCCAGCTCTGACTCCTGCCTTTTTGTCAATGCCACTGTCTCCAACCCATATAACATAGCTGGTCTCACTACCCTCTTGCAGACCTTCCCTTTCACTCTTACTGGTACTCATCTGTCAAAAATCACTTCTGACACTCTTCTACACCCACTCCACCCTGCCTGTAGTCTCTTCTTCACCTCTCTTCCACAATCGCCATTACTCTGAACTTTTGCTCCCAAGTATTTAAACTCATCCACCTTCGCCAACTCTACTCCCTGCATCCTCACCATTCCTCTATCCTCCCTCTCATTCACATACATATATTATGTCTTAGTCCTGCTGACCTTCATTCCTCTCCTCTCTAGAGAAAATCTCCACCTCTCCAGGATCTCCTCTACCTGTTCTCTACTCTCATTACAGATCACAATGTCGTCTGCAAACATCATAGTCCATGGGGAATCCAGTCTGATCTTGTTTGTCAACTTGTCTATAATATAATATAATATAATATAATATAATATAATATAATATAATATAATATAATATAATAGTATAATATATTTTCAGAAAGGCTTATCCAGATATGTACAAGCATAATGTAATTGGACACCAATAAAATCTTTGTATCTGGATATATCTGTTGTATTCTAACAGCTTTCCTAAACATATTAAACTTTTACTTATCTTAATGCAGAAAAACATTTTGAGCAGCACTGTAACAAAAAAAAAAGTAAAACAGAGACAGACCATGAAAATACTAAAAATGCCTGACCAACCCAATCTAACCAGCAAAGACATAGAACACTGAGTAACTCAGTAAAAAATCTGATCCACTATAAAATTATTTTAGCTTCATTATAGTATCCTTTAACAAAACTATCACTTTTAGTTCTTACACTACATTTTTAGGTGTAAGTATAAATCAGCAACCAAAGTTTCATCAGCATAGAGATAATAGCATATCCAAAACATATCAAAATCTAGAAATGCTATTAAAAGCCAAAGTGTATCTGTCAGAAAAAAATATCCTTACTCAGAACTACACAAGCACTACTTCTCCAAATCCTGCAATACTCATCAGTCATAATTACAAACATTCAAAAAATGCAGCTAATCAGACTGGAAAATATTACAACATTATAGCTAAACGTGCCAAAAATCCATATTAATTCATACACCTATATAGTTATAAAAAAACTAGGATGGTGAAAACTCAAGAGAAATGTTATACTATCTCAACTTAAACTCGTTCACAACATTTTATATAGACATGAACTAGTGCACTACTCTGAACAATATAATCCAAAAATAAATTAACCTAAACCTATAAAAAGTTAAATCCAAAATGTTTTCCTTTTTAGAAAATCAAACAACCAGTCTGAGAACTCTCTCTCTACTCAGTATATATAGCAAAAACTGTAACACCATCCTAACAGCCATTTAAGCAGAAGCAAACCATTAACTATTTATAGCTAACATAAAGACTCACTTTATATAAAACAGGTTTTACATGTGTACTAAAAGCAAATTAGTTAAGGAACATTTTACATTAATTTCTAAACATTTAAACGACCTTATACAGCTTATATGCTAAATTAAGTTTGAGCCAATTACATTTGGGCTAGAACATAGGGCTTCAAGTTTTGTTAACAATATTTGATGTTTCATTGTTTCACATGGTGTTCTAAGATCCATAAATGCAGATTATGCATGCTAACGTTTTTTCCATGGCTGGAAAGATTTTGTCGGTTATTGTGTAGAAAGCAGAAAGTGTGTTATGGTGTATACCATAGTTGCAGATCTGGTCAATTAGTTTATCATAAATTATTCTTTCAAATACATTTATAACCATACCATGTAGTAATACTGCTCTAAAATATTTGGGATTATGGTAGATGATTTCTTTTGGGATGGGTATAATTAAAAAAACTGTATAAATTGAGAGGGATCCTGCATGTGGCCAAAAAGAGGCTGGAAAATGTGCCAAAGTTTATGACTTTATGCCCGTTGACAATCTAAAATAAAAAAGAAGAATGGACCAATACTAAACAAATTAGGGATACCGTTTTGTTTTCCAGCAAGTTCCTAACCATTTTAGAGGGATTTGCTTCAAAATAGAAAGACTGAGTGATGGTTAGAGAAGAAGAGGAGAATGAATGTTTGAGAAGAGTCAGTGCACAAAGCCAGGGTTTGGTAGCTGGCTGCATGGGATTTGTTGGGATTTGCTTCTGCTTGATGCTTAGTTTTGGTACAAGAGAACAAATAACTCTTTTGAAATCAAGAAGGCAGAAGATATCCATTATGATTAAGATATATTTGATCAGCAATTTCAAAGTAGACAATTTCTTTGATCACTTTCAAGAATTGCTTAGGCTCCAATTCTTTTGTCACTAGCTTTCTTTAGAAGTGTAAGGGTTTTTTCTCATAAATTTTCAATTTGCTAGCTTTTTTGAGACAGAAAGTCTTCAAGATAAATCTGTTTGATAGATTCATTCTGGTGCTTCCAGGCTTTGTTGCTTGCTTTAATAAAGGATTTGATTACATGGATAATCCAAGAACAATATTCATCTTTTAGTTGATTTTGAAGAATAGTCAAATGTTTGCTTATTAAGAGTATATATTACCTCTGCTGTAAGACTATGTCAATAAAGACAGTATACAGGTTTTACCATGC
>NC_056750.1:578570602-578575602 GCF_019279795.1 Protopterus annectens
GCTGCAGCCTCAGTAAGGTAATTGTTTGCTGCTATTCGAAGCGTAGTTGGCTCATTCAGAGCCCTGTGTCAGTCTCCACCTCCAAGCACTTCAAGTGACACCAAATAGGTGGCCAGAGCCATTCATATCCACTTTCTGTGTCCTGCCTCAGCTCTTTTGTTCCTCACATTTTAGTAAAAAAAATAAATCAGTTCTTCAGTTTAAACCCTGCCTGCATAATGTGCAACAGCACTAATGTTTTAATTAAAAAAATTCTTCTTTTAAACTGTAGCAAACAGCTTGCTACAAACATAGCAACGAGTTGCTAGAGTCAGGGCTGGATCCAGCACAAGGACCTAGTCATGGTTGGGGGGGGGGGGGGGTCCTGCTACAACATTGAGAAAGTGGGGTGAGGAGGAGGAGGAGACATAGTTCAAAGAGACTAGCAAAATAACAACAAAGTTGGTGAGGGAAGCAAATATGTAACATGAAAGGCAGTGTAAGAATGTGTTAGGAACTGCAATGAAGTCTTCAATAGGAACAGGTTTAAAAAAAGGAGGGGGTGACTACCCTGGCCAGGTTATGAAAATATGTAAGATCTTGGAAGACTTGGAAAAACACAGATATTCATGAATATTTAACTTCTTTCTTGACAAAAAAAAGAGGGGGACATGCTGATAGGTAAGCAGAGTAAAGTACAAAGAGCAGTGTACAGATATCAGGATGGAGAAATAGTTAGGTGGACAGGGTGCTGGCCGTTCTCAGAGTGCATAAGGTAGGATAAAGCACAAGGAAGAGATGAAATATTTTTAGGATTCTGGTGAATCTGACCAGTGAATAGGCAGACCCTCTGACAGTGATATTAAACAGGTCATTGCTAGTGTAGCTGTGCATAATAATTAGAGGGCAGCTAATGTGGCATCTTGCAGATGGAAGCATGATATAAAATATGGGAGACTACAAGTTAATTAGCCTAATATCAGTGACAACAGAATCCATGGAGAGAACCCTGAAGGAAAGGTAGGTTGGCTGCTTTCAGCTGACATCCTAAGCAGCTTCCCAGATTGGGTTCCCTTCAAAAGAGCAAAATAAGTCTACAAATGTAACACTCACTTTACTACAATTATTCATACACACATTGAGCTTCATACAAGTGTGAATGCATTTTAAACATTCATTTATGAACCTGTGACACACTTATTACTTTTTAACTGAATGCTACTATGGCAGTTGGGCCTCATCGGCAGTTGTCAATCATGTCTCCTATCAGCTTGTGCCTGAGGCAGCCTCCACCTTTGCCAAACCCTAATTATGGCTTTGATAATATGCAATAAATATGGATCATGGCTAGAAACAATCAGAGTCACCCAGTTATTGTTATGACAGGAATACAAGTGGACATGGCACTGGAGTATTGGTAGCTATGTCCTACCCCGATATCAAGAAGCTTTGTGATTTGTCACTGCATGGATGGCCAACAGGAAAAGTGAAGAGATATGTGAGGGATAGATTCCTGTCCCAGAGACTTCCCATACTATGGAACAAACTTCCTATCTCTAGCAAACAAAGCTCCTCATTAGCACTCTTCAAGACAAATCTTGATGACTGGATGGAAGATAGGAAATTCACCACTGGGATCACTTCTGTGGCTCTGCTTGACAGGAGCATAGGAAAATAATTTTCTTGGGTGGCAAAAGCCAGGGTACCATTTGGCTAGGCTTAAATAGGCCCTAGGGCCAATAGCCCTGTACCTACCTATGAACCTATGAACAAGGACAAGAGTGTCCAAATGGATTGCTTCATGCCCCAGAGGAGTGTGATGAATGCAAAGAACCCAAGAAAAGAAAAGTGACTGGATGAGGAAGAGGAAGCAAAACAAAAGCAGCCATAAGTAATGGAGAAGGATGTCTAAGGAAAGCTATTGCAAAGAGTGTTCATGTGGCTAGAAACATGCCTGCTGATGTTCATTCCGGAGAAATGTAAGGTACCAAACATGGGCCACAGCAATGCTAAGATCTTTATCATCTAGGGAAGTGATGACCAAAGGCCAGCAGAATGATATGGGGTGCTGACCATACCCATATATGATCAGCAACAGCAGAGTGAGAGAACAGCATTAGCAGTGAACAGAATGTTGTGGATTATTATCAAGGGACACAGAAGAGGGTAATGCTTATGCTCTAAGACCATGCAAGGTAAGGATCATAATGCTTTTGGAATGGCTGTAGAGGAAAAGTAACAGAATGATGTGTGGGATGGAGGGGAAAACACATGACTAAGCACTTAAGGGAATTAGGAATTAGAGCTATTTTCATTACAGACCAAGAGAAAAAGGGCCCACTATATTACTGAACAATATTGTGTCAATCAAATGTGGAAAAAATAATTCTAAAGGGAGGTGAGAGGAAGCACAGGCAATGAACAGCAATGACTAACTGTTAAATGGGTCATCTAAAGTATTTATTCTTAGAAAGTATTGCAGACCTATAGAATGGGCCACAGAATTAGTCATGAACTGGTGTCCACAGAACAAAAACAGAGGTTTGGAGCAGATGGAGAAAGTGAGAGGGAAGGTAGGGAAAGAATGGAGGTAGAATGAAATATACACTTAAAGAACAGACTAGAAAGCCTTAATGTTTCCTTCTGCCATGAAGCAAGCATGATACAATGTCAACCACAACATCCTATGCCAGAAGATGCATGTTAAATGGTGTGCTGGGGCACATGGTATCTCCCATGGAAATAATTGACAGTGACTCAATAAAGTCATCCTTGAGCACAGACTCAGGAAGATCTGCAAGCATGTCTTGTACTTTATGCAAACAACTGAACTGGAAACAGGTGAGATGAATCTCAGTCCCCCTAAATCCCATATAACAAAGGACTGCATACTGTTTTCATACCTTTCCAAGGTCTGAGACTCCTTATCAGGTAGGAGTGCACCAGGTTTTCTTAACTTCCCAAGGTATGAGACTTGTATAAGCTGTGCTCACTAAGACTTACTCTGGGAAACATGATCATACTAGACTAATAACTGCAATACCCAGCAAGGTTGCCTACCTACTCAAGGAGGAGCTTGTAAAGAGCATCTACCTTCTTGGGAGTTGAAATGGCAACTAAGGTTACCTTCAGGCTACCTGCATAGTTTCTTTCATAATCATAGGGATATAACCCATATTTTTCTATGCTTCTTCTGTAGGTACTTCAGAAGAATATTTCAGAGGATATGAAATAGGATCACAACACTAATCTACGCTATTCTGGATAAGACTAAAAGCACCTCTTAAATAATGGGTCCAATATAGTGGTATAAATAAAAATTTCTGGTTTATACTCAGAATCACTTTGTTGCCCATCCAACATACCTCATTTAAAAATATATATACTCATCTGCCCTTTTGGTTAATAAATAAGTGACTGTATCATTTTAATTTCTATCACATTGTAGCCATACAAATGATTTCTTAGATGAATAATACTGCTTTTTGTAAAGCTATACTGATGTCTGTTGTCAGCAATAGCTTAGAAAGCAATGCACATTTTCAGGCCTCCAAAAAACATTATTGTTTGTAAGAGATAGTCAGAAAAGTTGAAATCAGCAAGGTACACAGAGAATCTTTAGCTACACAAATGCATCTGGAGAGGATGAAGATGAAGTGGTTATACTGTTTTGTCCAGCTAAGAAACAATTGTCTCTGGATCTACTAATTATAAGAGTCTGAATGGTCCTGTAAACATAAACCATCCTGTGGCAAGTGATACTCTCATGAAAGAAAAAGAGGACTGCCAAATCAGATGTTGAATTCATGCTGAATTATCCAAGTTTGCCTATCCACACGTTACTCCATTAGCTACACTGAAGCATAGATCCTGGTGTGGGAAAACTAAGTGTGCCTCTCTAAAATGGGACTATATCAGAACATCGAAGTTTTAAAACTTCGAATGTTCTAATATCGACCCATTTTGAGGGAATGCTAAAAATAGCGAAGCTGCAGAACACTGAATTCTTTCCTAGGGAAAGAATTTGGTTGGTTCTGTGGCTTTGCTATTTTCTTTGCTATGGTGGAAATTTACGGGTCAGGTTCAGGTAAGTGTGCGATTGTGTGGTTGTTAGGATTAAGGCGCAGGTTAGGTGAGTTAGGGTTAGGACGCGGGTTAGGGTTAGAGCGCGGGTTAGGTGAATTAGGGTTAGGGGCGGGTTAAGTGAGTTAGGGTTAGGAAGCGGGTTAGGTGAGTGTGCGATAGTGACAGACCTTAGGGTTAGGGTTTGGGTTAAGGTAAGTGGATAGATAGTAGTGTGTGTATAGTTTAGTGTAGGGTTAGTTGTAGGATTATAAGTGTATGTGTGTATTGATGGTTTTTAGGTGTGCTTGTGTTGTGTGTATGTGTTTCAGAATAGCAATTTTTTTCCCAAGGAAAAAATTCCCTGTTCTGAATGTTTAATATTATGTGGTTTAGATATTTTAGGTTCGATGAAATAGTGTTCACTATTTTCATCTTTCGATAATATGATATAAACGGTCTAAAACCAGGGTGAGCTGGCACACCTGGTCAAAGGTAGTGAGTTCTGAGAATGGACGTCCTTGAGTCTGAATTCCTAAAGTCCATAATTAAGTGACTCAGGGGAACAGCCCCAGATTTAGAATAGTAAACCATCTGATTGCATGAGAAAAGGCTGGTGCCAGCACCATAGGATAAACTTCTTCAAGGTGAGAGATGAAGTTGTACTCAATTTTTTGCTTTTTATGTGGCCACAGCCGAGAACTAACACAGGCTTGAATCATCACTAGTCAGAAAAAAAGTCAGCATCTACAGTCACAGTGACTGATTCAATACCTGATTTACCAGCATAAAGACTAGGGCTCTCTACCTGCCTTCTGACTAGCTATCCTTGTGGTGATATGAAAAATCTGTATGTGGAATTGTAGTGTGAACTCCTCTACTCCTTCCAGCATAAGAATCTCTGTCATGTTTTTTGTCACAAGGAAAGCTAAACTTTTTCTGTGCAGCAATGATGAGGC